>NC_061120.1:57952834-57990868 GCF_002878395.1 Capsicum annuum | reverse complement strand
CCCCCACCACGGCCCCACGCCCCAACCCCCTCGGACATGACCCTATCCACCCATTACCACCCACAGCCACAACTACACGAAAGTATAAAAAATATACAAATATACACGGTGGTAGTATCAAAGCAGCAGCAACCAAGAAATACAAGGCTCAGACAAATTCAAAGGAATACTCCCGAAACAAAACTATACTCAATAATGGAATATGCAATACTGAAATAATACTAAGAATGGAATATGCAATAATGAAATAAAATGAAATATGAAATAACGAAAATAACAAATAATTTACAAGAACTTAAATTATAACTCGTCTTCTCATGAACACAAGTTAAAGAACCAATTGCAACATGCTCCCTAATTAATTTACATTACAACAGCCAACCCCACACATGAACGAAGACATGGACTTGGTCAATCCAAAGTTGAGCATTTGGGTGCAAATTGAGACCAAACTATAACCCTCATTTCTATAAACAATCCTAACTTCCAATTTTGAGGTCTTACCTTCATACGTTGTTCACTTAGAGCGAGCAATCAAGCTTCAGTACATATTTCCTTGATATCAGCTCCAGAAATTCATCCTTGGTCATAAAAAATTATTCTAGGTTGACATTATTAGCCAAAGTCATCCTTGCTGTGTGTATCTGATATCCTAAAATAGATTTTCAAGTCAGCAAATAGGAGGCAATCCAGGATTCATCAGTCGGCAATAATTGTTTACATCACAATACCAAACCTGGAAAATCCACCTCCTTGTTTTAATATCATGAAGAGGAAACTAAATCTTCCTGTCTATTCTACCAGGTCGCAAAAAGGCAGGATCAAGACTTGAGATTTTATTTGTAGAAAGAATTACCTGAACATCTCCTCTGGAATCAAAACCATCTAGCTAGTTCAACAAATATAACATGGTCCTCTGGATCTCACGTTCACCACCAGAATGTGCATCGTACGTGTAAATGAAGACGTTAATTAACAGAAATCCACAATATTCCAATCTTCAAGTTAATGATGCCAGACACAAACCTCTTGGTACCGACTGCACCAATCTCATCACTGAAGACGATATAAGGTGAGAGATCATCTGCAACTCTGAAGAGCTCCCTCACCAATTTAGGCCCATCTCCCAAGTATTTCTGAATCAGTTCACTTCCAAAAACACGCAAGAAAGTGGCCAAAGTTGAGTTTGCAACTACCTGAACAAAGAATACAACACAGATTTGATCTTTTCTACACCTACAGAGAAATTAGTACAACAACAAATAATAAACACTCAACAAAGACCCTACTAACTCTGGTAGACTTTAAATATATCCATTTAAGAAAACCAAGACGGCATCAACTCTCTCTACCAAATCAACCTGTGCTCCTATAAATGACCTAACATGTTTAGGAAGAGAATAAGGGTAATTTGAAGTGATATAAAGGGCAACTTAGTCAAATAACCCCTTATAGTTAATGCTATTATCTGGTTTTATTAAAGGGTGTGCAAAACCTTAAAATGCCATTTAAAATGGACATGAAGAAGTAACTGCTAGCATTTCTAATTATGGCGAGGTTCTCTACTCAAATCAACAGGGCATCTACTGGTTTTTCCCCTCTCAAACGGGTTTGAGACAGGGAGATCTTCTCTCCCCTTTTTTATTCATCTTATCCATAACTAATCTGATTAACACAACAACATGTAAGGGATGGATCAAGGTTTTCCAAGCAAGGGAATCATTTGTTATTATTTGTTGTTTGTTTCTACTTTCTACTTGCTGTGTCTTATTCTTATAGTATATTCTTCTATAAAATATTTTGTCTTGAGCCAGTGGGTCTTTCGAAAACAATATTTCTACCTCACCTCTAAGATAATAGTATGGACTGCGTCCATTTGTGGGATATACTGATTTTGTTGTTGTTGTTTTAACCTAGTCTCCGAAATAAAATTGGAAAAGAAATTATGTTGCAAACATTGCTAGTGAAACTTTCCATTCTTTTGAGAAATTAAAAAGAATTTCTTTTGCACAGCGCATGCTTTAAGCAAATTCACCTCCAATAGGCGAAAAAAGCAAAAATAATGTGAGCATCAGAAAATTATACTTACTTGTGGGCTGATCTCTCTTATTCTTATTCTTCGTTCGCTGCCAGATACGACAACTTAAAAATAATTGTATTACATCAGGATGGTATTCGTTCTTCATCCCCAATGAGATGGGGAATCTTTACCCCTACTTAGATTTTTTAGCTTTCATCTTACTGAATCAATTCTGAAAAATCTATATAGTTCACTCTTTCTCCTTCATCTTTTGATAAAAACTACTCCCCCCGTTTAAAAAAGAATGACCTACTTTCCTTTTTAGTCCGTTTAAAAAAGAATGACCCCTTTTCTTTTTTGGCAATACTTTAATTTCAACTTACCACATGACATGTTTAGGACCACAAGATTAAATGACATTTTGGCAAATTTGGCAGAACTTTAATTTAAGGCACAAGATTTAAAAGTCTTCTTTATTTTCTTAAACTTTGTGCCAAGTCAAAATAGGTCATTCTTTTTGAAACGGAGGAAGTACATATTTAACGAATGGCATATGAAAAGAAAGTTGGACAAAAGATATAATTAAAGACATCATCATAGTTTCTTGTGCAAATTACCAAAACTGATTCCTAATGCATGTGATGTGTACTGAGATAGTTCTTTTCCGAAGTACTATATTCCTTTAGAGAAAGGGGAAGAGCAGATATTACTGGAAAAATTTTGTTTGGAATTTCAAAAACTGTATTAGAGTAAGTCATACCAGAGGAGGATTTTGCACCTCTAATCTCTATTCCTTAACTTAATTGCTCCATGCAGGTAGTTTAGTGGTGAAGGAATGCCATCTAAAAAAACAGCTTCACCTGCAAAATAGCATATAAACATAATATGAAAGATACTATTTTGCGTGGTTAACTGAATTAGCTAAACACTTATTGATTATAATACTCCTAAGTATAAGTGTGCATTGTCCATTTCTTCTTATATGTTATGTTGCTCAGACTCACCAAAAGTGTTGTTGAACCCATGTTGGATACCTCCAAACAATCCCTACTTTTGGAGGATCTGAAACGTGCTTGTTGACATTTTTGAAGAGTCCGAGCAACATAGCTTAAATGTCAGAAAGCCGGCAGTGTCAAAGCCAGAAAGAATATTAAGAAACATTGGTTAACAGGCACAAAATTAAATAAAATATCTAAAAGGCGAGAACAAACCAGCAGCTTGCATGGCAGCTCAACTTTCTTTATTGATTCACCTACTGGATAGTACTTGGTACTTGATTTCACAACCTGCTTAGTAGAAGATAGTAGTGTTTGTTTACGATTTCACAACCTGCTTAGTAGAAGATAGTAGTGTTTGTTTACTACCCTGACTGATGCAACCATTATTACTACTTTCTGAAACTTCCTCAGCCCGAGATGTCATTAATTCCATCAAGTAAACCACCAAAAATAGAAGAATGAACATTAGTTAAGGGATTAAGAAACTCAAAAACATAACCGATGGCCAAGCTTGATATGTACTCAGAGTTTAGAGTGTCATCTTCCGGTACTACGGCTAGTTTGACTAATTAAGTGCTTCATATAAAATATGCACATTTATATCTTCCCGGTAAGATATTCCTTTACCTTTTTAGCTCTTGTTGCATGTTTAGTGCCATAAGCACTGAATGCCAGCCGGATATTATTTAGCAGGATGTCGTTCTGGCTGAGAGAAACATCAGCCTGGAAAGCAGCATTTACATACACCGATGCATTCACCCGAGTTCATGGAGCAGCTTGATAGGTATCAAACAAAAATCTGGAATGAGTTTGGACAGAACTTTGATCTTTCTTAACTGGTTTGCAAATACTTAGAAGCACAGTCCTCAAGCCTAGAGGTGGTCTCGATAATAACTCCTCCCATGTGAACTTTTCAATTCCATGATTGGTTATCAAGCTAACAGTAGCATAAAGCTCGAGAAATAATGTAGCGATATCCGAAGGAAAACTATTCTTCTGTGCCATAACCAAATTTCTTCCCACATTAGTAGAGTTTCTAACAATTGGTGAAGCAATCTTCTCCAAGTGGTAAGCCAGTTTTTCAGATACCACCTTTCCATATGAACCGAAATTGATTTTACTTTCCTCTTTAAAAAAAGAAATAAATTTAGAGATAGTCACAGTTGCTCCGACTTCAATGCCCGTCTGATCTCCTCTGATGATTGAGAGTTCAGGAATATTCCTCAAATCAATGTAATGATCATATTGTTGAGCTAAAGAGTGTCACGTTTCCTAATGCATATCAGCTAAATTAAAATGACAAAATTACCCTTAGAGCACAAGCAGGCATGTTGAAACCAAGCCTTTACTAATATATTAGAAAGTAGAATATTGATCATCTCAATAAAATTATTACTGAAGTAAGTAAAATCTAACGCAAAGAAAACTGGAACAAGCTCGTGGTGTCTACGAGCGTGCTTTAAAGATAAAGAGGCGTGTCTTAGGGGAGGTTCATCCAGACTATGCTGACACCATGTATCATCTGGGAACAGTAAGGCCACAGTTTCTGCTCTACTTCATCTTCATATATTTCTGATGGTCGGCATAAAAGTATACTTTCTGATACACCGTAAGTTTGGGGCACAACAGGCCAATGCTTTTATATTGGTCACAAACAACTTATAACCAGTCTGAAATGGAGGCCCACACAAAATGATGGAGAATTGGGCAATGTTACAACTCCAACTGAACAAGCGAATACCAGATATAGAGATACATTGTAGCTAGTAAACAATTAACCAGAGGGATACACAATTTTGTTCATGGACTTGATTACTTGACTATCTTTCTCTCTATCTCCTGTGTTTATCCCAATATGACTGGAATAATGCATTCTATTGGTTTCGATACAAAATCAAGAAATAAAGACATCTTTTCTTAAATGAAAACACAAGAAGACAGAGGAGAAAAAGGCTACCAAATGAATCACCTTACCAAGCTGACATGTCAAACTTTGAAAGAAGAGATCTCCTTCTCAGCTGCCTCTTATGCAAGATCTCTAATCAATCCCTTTTTTCTCCTACAACTGCATGCATTTCATTCGTTCAAGTTCTGTTTTATCTTTAATTTTTTATTCTAGTTATAATCTAATATGCATCTAAAGCTTTTGGCTTGTGCATTTTACATTCAAGGAGTTGGTTCTTTTCCTGTGTATAGTAACCAAGTCTTGGAATGACTAATATTTATTGAAAGATCAACAAGGTATCTATTTCATCCGAAACAATTGAGACCGGGAAATTCTTTGTATTGGCCTTTAAGTTGAAGGATAAGTCATTTACTTTATAAAACTACTGTCACCACTCAACAACTATAAACACCTCTTACAACTCAGTTCAACTTAGACTTAATTTACTTTTTTCTCCCCCAGCTAAGAAAGAATTTAAGTAACCACCAATAGAACAGTCACCATTAGCTCTAAAAAATCATGTAGAAGGGACATACATGTCAAGTTGGAACAAACGATTAACTGTCTAGCTATACCACTACCACATCTTTACATAATTATAAATTGTTAACAAAAAAATAAAAATCATAAATGCAATTGTCAAAAAGAGAGCAAACAAGCACCAAAAAATAGAAGCGCATAAAAGAACCATAGACATAGAGAAAACGAAAAGAAAGAGAAAGCTTTAGCTCACACCTACTCATCCAGATCATTCCAAACTGAGCAATGGAATGGAATTAGGAAGAATACCTTAGAGGAAGAGGACACGTACATCCTCTAACAACCTAACAACATTTGTTGCTTTGTCAAAAATCATTAAACCTGCGGAAATCAAAGGAAACAATGAGAAATACAAATAGGACTAAGATTTTCAACAGTCAAGAGAAGGGAGCTCGGTGCAGCAGATATCTAAGAAATTGTACCGATGAAGGATTGGCGATTTGATCCCCACTGATTGTCCCCACAAATTGTAAGCTTAATAATTAGTCGAGAGAAAAGGAGGAGTATTAAAAAGCAAAAATTGATATCTTAAAAATGAAATATCATGACTATCAATAATAAATTTATAGCAGCAAAAACATTCTTATAGCTTTTTTAGAAAGTCATAATTCAAATCCTTATCTCTAGGGTGGGCCAACGATAGCTCTTTCAAGCAACATAAAAGTAGTCTTTCTCCATTATTTCTCTTGAACTCCAAATAACACTATTTACATTTGGAGATCAATTGACTTCTAAAAACCCTTAATTTCAAGCAGATAGGAGATCTTAACTCTATTTGTTGGGTTATACCCAAATAAATTAAAATACTATTTCTTACCTCTCGATATAAGGCATTCACATATCACAAAAACTTCTTCTTTGTTGTCCTTGTCATTATCTTCTGCTTGAACTCCGAAAGCCCCACTTTTATACTTTTCGATTGTTCGCTCTCATTTGCAAATGAAAAATTATATTGTATTAGAAGAATCGAAAACTGCTCTTTTATCAATTTTTTTCTGAACTGAAACTGAAAAAATGAGCAAAAGGAAGATTTGGAAAAAAATATTGAGAAGAAAACATAAATTGGAATAAGTAAGAGACACTCGACATCAGATGATTTGTGAATGAATGGTTCTGGAATACGCGTAACAGTAGTACTCCCTACTTGTACAACATATCTAATGAAGATTATTTTATATAAATTCTTCCCATTCTACATTTAGTATTAAATATAATTACCTTTTCAAAAATTTTAAAAATAACACTTATATTTTCAATATAAATTTTATAAAACTTGACTTTTTTTGTTAAGTACTATTAGTATTGCTATAAGATTTTCAATCCATACATGCATATACTATAATTTTTTATGCTTAATTAATTATTGAATCTTACAATATTAAGAAGGGTAAAAAGGTAAAATACACTCCTAATTATTAGATTTCTTAATAGATGTATCAAGGTTGAACGGTCATCTAATTCGAAATGAAGGGAGTAATATGAATTAGAAATAGATGCTTTTGGGTGTATTTGTTAGCCGTGAAATTACTCTTTTGCCCTTAGTCGTTCCTGGACTCATACTTCTATTTTGTAATATGGGAAAAGGCTCAAATATGCTATCAGAAATGGCTCATTTATGCCATTCGTTAAAAGTTGGGCTCATTCATGCCATCGTCATTACAAAACCGGTTCATCCATGCCATTACTTTTTAATAAATGGTTTTTAAAAACAGTCTTGCCACGTGGCAACTTTTTGATCCATTGAAAATTAGTTTGATCTATGCTTTTAAAATTTGATTAATTTTTCATGAATATATTCTTAAAACATTCTCGTTCGATTCATTTTTTTGTTATTTTTGACATATTAAGATTGTTTTCATATTTTACCTTTAATATTAATTATTTTTTTCTTCAAATTAATCTCAAATACAATAGTAAACATCATTTAATAAATATATTATAATAAAATAGTTATTTTAATTGACAGACGAGTAACTAAAAGGGAACGGAGGGAGTATACACTTCACGCATTTTATCACTTTATTTTTTTATTTTTTTAAAAGATTACGTTAACTAAAGTTTTTATCATTTTTCAGTTGAAATTGAAGGGATATATAAACGTCAAATATTATTATTATATTATTAATAGTTAGCTTCTCATTTTGCCAACTCTACGTATACTATATATGTCGGTATGTTGTTGCCTTCCTGTTTTTGCAATGATAAATGATGATGCATAAAGTGTTACGTACAAATGTTGAATGCTGATTAGAGACGGCTAGAAAAGGCGGTCGCCTAAGACCCCAAAATTTGAGGGGCTTATTTTTGTTTAGTAATAATAAATTACAAATTTTAAGAAATATATTAAATACTATTTATAGAAAAAAGAAAAATTTTATATAAAAAAATAAAACGCAAGGCCTCCGTTTTATTTTTGCCTTAGGCCATAAATTTGCTTGAGCCACCGCTGATGTTGATGATGTCATTCTATGCTTAGTAAAAAAATAAAAAAATAAAAAATTAGTTACATTCGGCTGACAAAATATTTCATGTATGCTAAGACATGCTATATGCTTAATTAGAATAGCGTTTGGTTATAAATTTTAGTAGTAGATTTTAAAAAAAATTCTTTAAATATTTATTTGATCATGAAAAATTAATCAAATTTTAAAAGTATAGATCAAATTAATTTTTAATGGATCAAAAAATTGGGTGGATTCTTTTTAATGGATAAAAAAAATTTAAAAGAAAATTAATTTTTTTAAAAAAAAAGATAAAAAAATAAAAAATAACGCGACCCTCTAATAAGCTACCACGTGGCAAGACTGTTTTCAAAAACTGGCTGTTAAAAAAAATGACATGGATGAGCCAGTTTTGTAATGGTGATGTCATAAATAAGCCCAATTTTTAACGGATGACATAAATAAGTCATTTCTAATAATTTAATGGCATATTTGAGTCTTTTCCCTCTAATATATAGTAGAAATTTCTTCCCAAATTTTCATAGCTAAAAATGAAGGTTCTTTTTTATGTTTGTGACGTGGATAAGAAAATATTTGTATTAGAGAATTTAAATATCTTATGAGTGAGTAATTGGGTATAAAATTGAAATAAGGAGCACGAGAGACACATTTTCTCCTTCACTTGTTTTGTGAATTTCTAACAAATTGTTTGAGTTGATTCTCTTTTATTTTGTTGTTCCATAATAAATACTTCCTCCGTTTTAAATTACCTGTCTCAAATTGAGATGCCACATTAATTAAAAAAAATAATGAATAACATGATTAGATTATCATAATACTCCTATTAAATGATGTTTTCATTTTAGTTTGAAGAAAAAGTAATTAATGTAAAAGATAAAACATGGAAAAATCTTTTTATCTCTTCTTGATTAATGAAAAATATAAATAAAATAAAAAATCAAATTAAAAAATTTAGAATGAATAATTTGATATGAAGGAGTACTTGTGTTGGGCTGGTACTCCTTTATTAAGGCAAAATGCTCAACTCTATAATATTTTACTCTATGTAACTTTGATAGAAAGAAGACGGAAAAGAGTAAAAATAGAAGACAACTTAACTAGAGTCCAAGAACATTAGAATGTGTCTCTTATTTATTTACTAGTGAAATTATCCACGCTTCGCATGGGTAATTAAAAATAAATAAATTAATATATTTTATTAATTATATATAAATATATTAATTCTATACATGTTTAGTTTCTTATTTTAATGAAATAGTAGGTAATATTTATATTTAGATAAAAAAAATAATGTATATCACTGATTTTATCCCAAATAATAATATGATCTTTTATTTTTTTCTCAATTTGCACAATCGAAATACTTTACATCTTTTGAAGTAAGTCGTTCATATGTACATTGTTGAATTAGAAAAGCCAACATGAGTTGTGGTATAGTGATGAGACTACTCCACCCTTAACCACATTTTAAATATCAATAGTACCAAAATTACTTTGTGTCGTGAAGATTTTCTTGATTATACTTATTTTGCAAAAGAATACGAATACATATCAAAAATGTTAAAATTAAGAAAGTATAGCCAAGTACATAAAAATGAATAGAGAAACTTGAGAATGAAATGTTTCTTCTCTTCCTATACTCCTTTCGTGTTACATATTATAATTCACAAGGTAAAGTGATGGGGAAAATAAAGAATGGGAGTCTTCAATGAAATAAAATATGAGTTTATATAGCAAAATAGAGGAAAATCATAAGACTTTCAAATTAAAGTTTGAGGGTTATGAACATAAAAGTTATGGGAGTTATAAATGTTATTGAGAGTAAAATTTAAAAGGTATGAGTTATGAGTAGTTATTCTTTATAAATATATTAAATATTAAAAAAAAAAAAGCTAAAAATATTAGAAGATATTGACATTTTCCAATCAGAAAATTGCCCAAAAAAAAGAAAAAATAATTAATTTCTTGGCTATAAAAAACGGTACATTAGTCTCATTTTTAATTCCTAACTTTGGTATATGAATTCTCTAAAAATAAAGTGAAAACTTAAAAAAGAGTAACTAAAAAGAATTAAGAAAGAAGAGAAAGCACGATTGGAGTGGTCCTTCAATTCTCCATTAATATATATAATAATTATATATTAATATAATAACTTATAGCACTGAAATTTTAATGTAAATTGAATTATTGGTGGCTATGAATATAAAAGGATTAGGAGTTATGAATATTTATTAATACTAATTAAGAGTATAATTTATGAGGATAAAGAAGTGTGAGTTAATATTTATTAATACTAATTAAGAGTATAATTAATGAGGATAAATAAGTGTGAGTTATGAAAATAATTTTTAAAAATAAAATATTTAAAAAAAATTCAGAAAATGAGAAAAAAGAAAAATAAGAAGGAAGATCATTGAGAGTTGTCACATTAACAGCCTCCAATGTTTACTTTATTATTATATATAGATCGTAAAGCTTAATAAAAATTTAATATCATTAAAAATAAATTTAAACCATTATATCTTTAACGTACACGTGACTTATATCGAGCATTGCATTGAGAATTACTTGTTCAAACATTATGGAGAGGTTCCTCTAAAATTTGGATAGTCAGAATTTAGATATTAAAGCTCATAATTGTGTTAGTTAATCCGTTTATTTTACTAATTACAACATGTCTAATGCTTGTTGTTTTGGGAACATTTTTCCTATGTGCACTTGTTTGCCTACTTGCTATGATCTTCATCTACAAAATGGTCCCTGAAACAAAAGGAAGAACGCTTGAGGAAATTCATGCTTCACTCAATTCATGAGCCAAAGTGATGCAAAATGATATACGAGATAGAGAGAATCGAAAGATAATCAAGAAATCGAAGGGAGATAGAGAAAAAAAATAGTCCCTGAATTGAAGTAAATTAGATACAAATATAGATTTATAATTTTTTAATTTAAACAAACAATTACATAATTGAATTCAAGGAAGGGGAGAATTGAATCCATAAATAAATAATTTTATCAAAAGATATTGAGAGAGGTTCAATATAGAGAAAAAAGGGATAAACCCATAAAACTACGAAGGAGTAATTCATCTAAAAATATTGTATAATCTTCATCTCATTCTATTTATAGTACTAGGGTAAACTAAAATTGAAAAGACATAAATACCCTTAACTACATGTATATCATATTAAACCTGTCAATCAGACCGGGCTAGCCCGTTTTGGCCCAGTAAGATGGCCCGACTCGGTCAGACCCGGCCTGGTTGGCCTCCGGGGTTACTGGGCCGTTGGTACCGGGCTAGGTTGTCTCAGGGTACAGGCCCGATGGATCGGCCCAGTAACTAAATCGGACCAGGTCCATCGGTTACCCGGCCCGGACCGACCAGGTATATTAATAATTTTTATATTATTGTTGTTGCTGACTAGGCTTCCAATGGTCAATTGGACTGTTGGACCAACAACTATGATGTCGTTTGGGTCCAACCACTATTTGGCGAAAATTGCTTTTTTATTTTAAAAAAAAATAATTCAAATTTTTTTCTATAAATACAAAACAATTTCAAATCATTTTCCACACAAATCTTATTCTCTCATTCTCTCAACCTCTCTTAAATATTCTAATTATCTCCTAAAGTACTCAATTTTTTTTTTAATTTTGCGATTATAAATACAAGTAAAAATTTTCTAAAGTGGCAACTTTCGGATACTTTCAAAATTTTGTATTGTCGTTCCATCTGTTACTTTTAATTTTTAATTAGTGTATTAATTATTGAATATTTATTTTTATTATTTTTGTGTATTTTGAATTTTTTTAGTTTGATTTATAATATTGATAAATTAAGAAACCTTGATAAAAATGTCAATTTTTTAAATTTCGAAAGTGGTAGTGGTAGTAAAAAATGAATTGGTGGCGGTTTTGGTAGAGGTATTTGAAGTACTAGGTATATTCGTGTGCTTTCGGTACCGATTAGTCAACCTTTTGAGGAAGAAATAGGTGTAAGTGCTCACGATATGGATTATGCAGAAGCTCAAAAAAATTATGGTATAGATGAACATAATGAAGTAGATGTGGTTAATTTAGACGAAGATGATTAAAATATTGGTGAGACAGCCAAAGTAGAAAATTCTAATATTAGATTTGAATCAGTTAATCTTACTCCCCGTCCTCCCCGTCCTCTCCGTCCTGCCCCTGCAAAATCTCATAGAAGAACTAGTATTGCATGAGAATTTTTTTCAAAAATAAAAGGACAAACTAAGGTGCAATGCAAAATTTGTGAAGCTTTATATGCGCATAAAATTGAAGGTAAAAAAAAGGGGTACGGGTTCGTTGATGAGATATATAAGAGAAAATCATGCGGTAAAGCTAAGTATTACACAAGGTGGTGAGGCTGTTGGTGGACCAACACAAACTAGATTGAACCCAACAACTGGTCAATTAGTTAATAATTATAATAAAATGAAGGACTGGAAAGAAATAGCGAAAACGATAGTTATGGGTTATTTGCTGATGTTCCGACTTTTGACGGAACATTGAGCATCATTTTATTGGGAAAATCATATGTTTTCAAGAAACCAAAGTGGTATTTAATGAGTCTTTTTAGTGTTTCAAGGAAATGAGTGAACCATAGAAGAAACTTGGAAAAAGTAGCAAAAAAAAGCGAATTTGATGATCAAAATAGTGGACCGTTAGTCTTGCGACGGATCACCAAGTGGACCGTCAGTCTTGCGACGGACCACTAGGTGGAGCGTCAGTCTTGCGACGGACCACCAGGTGGACCGTCAGTCTTGCGACGGACCACCAGATGGATCGTCAGGCCTTATCCAAAAAACACTCTTCTGAGGGACTCAGTAACGGACCAAATGGTGGGCCGTCAGTCTTGCAACGGACCGCCAGTTGGACTGTCAGGCCTTATCCAGAAAGCACTTTTCTGAGGGACTCAGTGACGGACCAAATGGTGGACCGTCAGTCTTGGGATGTACCACCAGTTGGACCGTCAGGCCTTATCCAGAAAACACTCTTCTGAAGGACTCAGTGATGGACCAAATGGTGGACCGTCAGTCTTGTGATGGACCACCAGTTGGACCGTCAGGACTTATCCAGAAACCACTCTTCTGAAGGATTCAGTGACGGACCAAATGGTGAACCTAAGGGATAAAGAGTAGGTTTCAACCTTTCTTGCAATTAAATTTGTTAATTGGAACTCTTAAGTGATTCACAACCCTAGTTGTGCTAGCATTTTGGTAACCATAGCCCTGGTTTGTTTAATCTCATTAAAGTACTAATTTCAAAGAGAATCATTCGTTGGAATACTTTTGTTACAATTAATTACTTTATGAGTTACCAATCGAAACCTCCCCATATTCAGGAACCTCTGATCAACAGTCCGGTAACGATTACAATACTTAGTGAGCATAATATTCCCTGTGGGATTCAACACCCAACCTAGTTGGGTTATATATTTGACATCGACCGCTTACACTTCTTACGAGAGTTGAAAAGACCTGTTTGATCCTAGTGAGTCTACCTTGAGGAGGTGTCGTATGACTAGGGCAAGCCTATGGGTATTTTGGACTATGCTTGTAACTTTTTTTATGAGTGTGATAGTTTAGATTGCGTCCACATCATGTGATGAGTGGTGGATTTCATTGTTGTGAGGGCAACTGAAGTTTCACTGAGTTTTGCTGTTCTCTGTGGGATTAACATCCATGTTTGCGTGTTGAATTGTGATCAATACCGGGTGTATACCCTGATGTGTTAAATTCATATAAGTGAAATGATGAGTGAATATTTGCATCAAAATATTTCAGTGGTTGGTTGCGAGTCATTGCATTGTTCATGTTCTCAATTAGGTGCTGAGTTGCTTGAGGACAAGCAATTATCTTAAGCTGAGGGTGTTGATGTTTCGGCTTTTGACAGAATATTTAGCATCATCTTTTTTGGAAAAATTATATGTTTTCAAGCAACCAAAGTGGTATTTAATGAGTCTTTTTAGTGTTTCAGGGAAAGGAGTGAACCATAGAAGAAACTTGGAAAAAGTAGCCAAAAAAGGGAATTTGACGGACAAAATGGTGGACCGTCAGTCTTGCGATGGACCACCAGGTGGACCATCAGGCCTTATACAGAAAGTACTCTTCTGAGGGACTCAGTGAAGGACCAAATGGTGGACTGTTAGTCTTACGACAGACCATCAATTGGACTGTCAGGCCTTATCCAGAAAACTCTCTTCTGAGGGACTTAGTGATGGACCACCAGTTGGACTGTCAGGCCTTATCCAAAAAACACTCTTCTGAAGGAATCAGTGATGGACCAAATGGTGGAAAGTCAGTCTTGTGATAGACCACCAGTTGGACTGTCAGACCTTATCCAAAAATCACTCTTCTAAAGGATTCAGTGACAGACCAAATGGTGAACCATCAGACTTTCGACGGACCACCACTTTGGCCGGCGACTTGGACGCGGTTTTTTTGATTTTAAATTTTAAATTTCTTTTTACTTGGGAACATATAAATACTAAATTTTAGGGTTAGCAGGGGAGCTTTTATCTTTTACAAGTTTTACATCTATAAAAATGCTCTGTAACCTAGGACTTTGGGGATTGAAGTATATCTTTGGGGAAGTTAATCATTCAATATTTTATCGAAGATTCAAGAACTGATTCTTGAAATTTTTGTTAGTGAATTCTAAATCTATTTATGAATAATACAAGAATTATTTCTTCTTCGTTTATGGAATTTTGTGGCTAAGTTCCCATAGCTAAGGTTGTGGGATCCTTAATGTGAAAAACATCTATGGGTTGTGAATCTAATTGAGTTCCATGAATAACTGATATTGTATAAACCTTTTTTCAAGTTAATTACTTTTCTTGGTTGCAAACTTGAGAAGTGAGCCCAAGAACATCACTTGTCTGAAAGAAAAGTGTTTGTTGGGAAAAGAAAGGGTTTACATGAATTCTAAGGGCTTTAACTTTGGATTAATGGCAAATACCTTAACATGATTAGCTTACATGAGAAAATTGTTGAAAGAACAATGTATCCTTTGAGTTTAAGAGAGTTAGAGGACAATATATCCACTTAGGTTGAGAAACTAAGGGATAAAGAATAGGTTTCAACCCTTCTTGCAATTGAATTTATTAATTGGAACTCTTAAGTGATTCACAACCCTAGTTGTGCTAGAATTTTGGTAACCATAGCCCTGGTGTGTTTAATCTCATTAAAGTAATAATTGCAAAGAGAATCATTCATTGGAATACTCTTGTTATAATTAATTACTTTATAAGTTACCAATCAAAACCCTCCATATTCAGGAACCTCTGATCAACAGTCCAGTAACGATTACAATACTTAGTGAGGACAGTATTCCCTGTGGTATTCGACACCCAACCTAGTTAGGTTTTATATTTGACAGCTACCGCTTACACTTCTTACGAGAGTTGTAATTTGGACGTATCATTTGCCTTTTACCTTTGCTTCTTCGGATGCTTTTATTCATTATATTCAAGAAATTTATAATTCTATGTTTAATGGTATTCCTAGAAGTACTTGTCGGGCCAATATTTTTAGACTCAATGCACAATATGTTTATTATTTATCTACATTATTAAAAAATATTCAATGTAGAATTGCTCTAACTTTTGATCTTGGTCGTGCTGTTAATAAAAATAATTATTTAGAAATTACTTGTCACTGGATAGATAATAATTTTGATATGCAAAAACATATTCTAGCTTTTTTTGTATGATAAAGATCGTAGACATACTGAAAAATTTATTTCTGAATCTATTATTAAAGTTGCAGAATATTATCGTATTGAAAGAAAAATTTTATGTATTGCTTTTGATAATGCATCTAACAACAAGACTGCTATTGACAAGTTAAAAATTGACCTTTCTCTGCTGTTACCTAAAATATTTCATGTTAAGTGTGTTGTCATATATATAATTTAATTATAAAAGATGGTCTTGAATTTTTTGAGCTTTATATTGAAAAGGTCCGGCTTGCTGTTGGCTTTATTCAAAGAAATAATCGAAAAACTAGAGTGAGAGAATTTAAAGTTAAATGTGAACAAAATGAACTTAAACCGATATTAACACCTGAAGAATATGATACTAGATGGAATGCAACTTATACTTATTTAAAAACTTTTCTTGCTTATAAAGTTCTTATTACAATGACTTTTAATCAGTATTATGATTCTTTTCTTGAGTGCATGCTACATGATTCTGATTGGACTGCAGTTGCTGATCTTGTTAAATTTTTGAAAAAATCTTATATAGCTACGGTTAAATTCTCTGATGCTTATTGTCCTACTGTTTGTAATATTTTAGCTTATTTAGCTGACATTTCTTGTTTGCTTAAAGAATATAAGAATAAAGAGGGTTACAAAGAAGTTGTTAGTGCTATGTTTGCTAAATTTTAAAAATATTTTAATCCGCTTTCTCCAATTTACTTGGTTGGTGCTATTCTAAATCCATGCACGAAATATAAAACTATGTGTGATTTTTGTTCTATTATTTATGCTTCCTTAGAGATAGATCCTGAAGAAAAATCAGATTTGTTTACGGCTATGAGTGATGCGAACAGTTGGATAGAAGCATTATATAACCATTATGTCGATTTACTTGAGTAGCTGTACCGACAAATATCACTCCAATTGTCGCTCCTCAAGCTCTCGAGGAGCCATCATCTTTTAAAAGGCTGACACATAGTAATTTTCCTGATTACTTTTATGATTCAAATGCTTGGAACAGGGTTGCGACTTCAACATACACAACAAATTCTCGGGAAGAGCTTAAGTATTATCTTTGACAGCCGATAGAAGATTGCAGAGCAAGGATCAATGCGTTGGATTGATGGAAGAATAATGAAAGACAATATCCTATGCTTTCCAGATTAGCTAGAGATATATTGAATTTTCCAATGTCAACTATTGCATCAGAGAGCGCTTTTAGTCAGGGACGACAACATCTTGGAGACAAGCAACACTCATTGGGAAGCAATGCTATGAATGTTCTAGTTTGCCTTAGAGATTAGATTAGAGCAGAACGAAGAACTCAAGGAATGGAGGTGCAGCAGAATGACGAACAGAATCTTGAAGACATTATGACTTCAAGGGAGAACTCTTCACAATAAAGTCCAATGCATGGTTTCGCCCCCATTGATTTTGACTTTCCCATGACAGTTCCCGTTAATATTAACATGCACGAGTTGGAAAAAATGATGCAAAATTTGTAGATTTTTCACTCATGTAAATTATAAGTTTTAGATCATTTTGCAATCAATAAAATACTATATTCATTCACTCTTTACTTATTTTTTTTTCATTTAAATTGAATTTCCAGTTTGAATTAAACACTTTTAATATATTACTATCAAACTTTACACTAAGTAATAAACATAAAAAACATATATACATATAATGGAAAAATAGATATCTTTTAAGTTCAAATATAATGAAAACGTATAATGAATATATATTCAAAACTTCAAGTATTATTATATTAAGTAGTATACATTGTAATCTTGTATGTATATATATGCGTATATTTTCTAAAGTACTATAACATGTAATGTATATATCTTTCAACTTTCAAGTGGTATTTAAAGTAGTATATATTCTACATATATGTGTATATATTTTCTATAGACTCTAAAGTAGTATATATTTAACGAATACATACCTATATGTTTTCTAAAGTAGTATATATATTGTGTATATATGTTGTATGTATATTATTTCAAGTGGTATATTAAGTAGTATATATTCTACATATATGTCTATGTATTTTCTGTAGACTAAAATAGTATATATTTAATGTATACATGTGTATATATTTCTAAAGTAGTATAATATGTAAAGTATATATGTGTATATATTTTTTTATAGACTCTAAACTAGTATATATTTAACGTATACATATGTATATGTTTTCTAAAGTAGTATATATATAGTGTATATATGTTGTATGTATATTATTTCAAGTAGTATATATATTATATTGTACGTATATATGTGTATCTGTTTTCTATATACCCTAAAGTAGTATATATTTAATATATACATGTGTATATATTTTCTAAAGTAGTATATATATAGTGTATATATGTATATTATTTCAAAAGTAGTATATATATATATATATATATATATATATTATATTGTACGTATATATGCGTATATGTTTTCTATAGACTCTAAAGTAGTATATATTTAATATATACATATGTTTTCTAAAATAGTATATATATATATATATAGCGTATATATGTTGTATGTATATTATTTCAAGTAGTATATATATTATATTGTACGTATATATGTGTACATGTTTTCTATTGACTCTAAACTAGTATATTGTTAATGTATACATGTTTATATATTTTCTAAAGTAGTATAGATATAGTGTATATATATTCTATGTATATTATTTCAAACAGTATATATATTATATTGTACGTATATATGTGTATATGTTTTCTATAGACTCTAAAATAGTATATATTTACTATATACATGTGTATATATTTTCTAAAGTAGTATATATATAGTGTATATGTGTTGTATGTATATTATTTCAAAAATAGTATATATACTATATTGTATGTATATATGTGTATATGTTTTCTATTTACTCGAAAGTAGTATATATTTAAAATGTGTATATGTTTTCTAAAGTAGTATATATATAGTGTATATATGTCGTATGTATATTATTTAAAGTAGTATATATATTATATTGTATGTCTATATGTGTATATAATATATATTTTCTATAGACTCTAAGCTAGTATATATTTAACGTATACATGTGCATATGTTTTCTCAAGTACTATATATATATAGTGTATATATGTTGTAAGTATATATTATAATTAGTATATATATATTATATTGTACATATATACGTATAGGTTTTCTACTTTCTACCGACTCTAAACTAGTATATATTTAATGTATACATGTGTATATATTTTCTAAAGTAGTATATATTTAGTGTATATATGTTGTATGTATATTGTTTAGCGTATTTAAAATGTATATGGGTGTGTATATATAGTAGAAAAAAAAATTTAATTTCAAGTTTAATTTTTTTTTTAACATTTTGACCAGTTTGGACCAGTTAAAACCGAATTTACGCTAAGTGGGTCAGTCTGGTTTATTTCACAATAATTTACTGTTTGGGCCCGAACCTGACCAGCTCGTTATGACTCACCTGGTATCAGATTGGCCTAGGAACCGGTAAAATCGAGTGGGCCAGTGCCGATTTGAACCAGCCCGACCCGGTTGACAGGCATATATCATATTTTCATTAAAAGGATCCTAAAATATCATGCTAAAGTTAAAATTAATCTAAAAGAACAACAATATAAAAGAAGAAGTAGACAAGACAAAAAATGAGAGATTTTCATTCTTCCAAGTATCAAGTGTACAAGTGTTTCAAGTATATACAAATGAACCCTTATATCGCTATTGTAACGACCTGAAAATTTGATGAATGTAAAATTTGTAATTTCCTGTGATTTGACTATTTTTATCCCTGTCCGTAGTTGCATTGCGGTATTTCTGGAAAGTGGTGGTGATTGACACATTTCTCGATGTATTTTGGTGCCTTTGTGCAGTATTATGATATTTAGTGGCTTTGAGAGCCTTACTTTAAGACTTATGTGGATATCTTTTAATCCGTGAGATAGATGACTGAACGAACTATGAAAGAAGCTATGAAATATCGATGTTAGGCTGGGTAGACCTTTGGTTAGGGTGCCGATGCACCCGAGCTCATTTGGACCTATTGGTCGAAAAGTTAGAAAATTAAAAATATGAGTGTGGGACCTACATTTGATCAAAATGACCTCAGATGGAAAATTTAACTTTGCTAATGCATCCGAAATGTCGATTCTAAAGTGGTGGCATATTTTAGTGTGATTTTACAGCTTTTAAATCTCATTTCAACCCTCGATTTGAAAAATTGCGATTTCAAAATTTGGGTGTCAACTTTGTGAAAATGATGTTTTTTTAAAATTCTTATATCACCGTTGAGTCTAGAGCATCAAATTTAGTATGGTTGCTAATTCGTTTGCATATATCATACTCCGAATGAATCCCGAGCACGCCATCGGAGTCTGGGTTGGATTTAAAATTTTTTAGATTTTCCAGATCTGGCGCAGTGTATAAAACAGTCCTTTCCCTTTTCTTTTTGCCCATTTTGCTCATTCTTTCACCTGTTCTCTTAAGAATTAAACTCTAAAATAGTGTCAGAGTTTTAAAATGAAGTTTGTGGGAGCTTGGAAAACTAGATTAACATATATTTCTTGATTCTATTACAGATTTAAGGTGATATTTCATCCTTTTCTACTCTAATTCCTTGATTAAGTTCTTTAAACTCCAAAAATTTTAAGGCTTGATTTTAAACCCCAATTTCAAGGCTTGATTTTAAACCCCAATTTCACTCTTTTTCACTTGAATAATATTTTAATCCTATAATTACTAGTTTTTCATCAATTTAACCTTCAAAACAACTTTAATTCTCGATTTTAACACGGATTTCAAAGATTTCATCCGGTAAAGCTCAAAAATGATTTTCTTCGATTTGAACCTCGTTTTTAACTCGATTTGACTTGGGTTTTCAGCTTTAGATTTCTAAGAAAATGGAAAACACGTTTTAAAGTAAAGTTACAATTTTGCCCTTTATTTTTGAAAACCTATTTTGGGGGTCCATTTTGACCCTAAACCAAAGGTAGGCAATATGAGTATCGTTAGCTTTATTTTGATTAATAGGTTCTATATTTCTTGGTTTTAGTTGATTTTGGGATCATTCATGAGAAGTAGGGCTTTACGGTTGAAGTGTTGCAAAGTGGTTCCAACATTTGAGTTAGGTCGTGGCTTAACTCTTTCAGACTGGATTGAATTGTAAATATTGATACAAAATATATTTTAAGGGTAAGAACTAATCATGATAAATGGCTATCTATGTGTTGCACTCGTGTGGGGCCTATATGCGATGTAACTGTTAAAATTGAGATATTATGACCGTGTGAGGTCCTATATGATGTTGATAGCCTTGAATAAATGTGAATAACTGTATTGTGTTATTGAAAATGCCTATTGTGGAACCTTTAATGTATTGTAATATATATGTATTCATACTTTTGGCATATGAAACATGTGAAAATTCATGGATGATAGAATTAATGAGTGGATATTGTCTCACGTAGTTGTAGAAACATATTATTATGATTGGTTGTGGAAATACCTTATGTGGTTGGTTTTGGAAATACCCATTATGATGGATCACCAACATTGCATTATCATCGCATGACATCATATATATAATCTCACTTGTTTGTTGTATGTTTTGTATACACTTGTTGTTTATGTTTGTCATACTTGATTTGTGTCTTTTGTGCTTTAGAAATACTGAAAATTCTAAAAACACTGGGAACATCAGATTTTATAACCCTTCCTAAGGTATGTGCGAGGAAGACACCATGCTATATAAATTGTATATGGATTGACGAAACCCCCAGAGTCCCACATCGAGAGGCTTGCCTCTGTAGGTATATACGGGGATTATGGGACAATCTCGGAGGTTATGTGATGACCTCATGCATCATCATCATCATCTTCATATATATATTGCACTTGCTTTATTATGTTTATGCTGTGCTTGTATTGCCATATTGACTTATCATCTATCTATTTGTTTTATATCTTGACTTATTAATGTCTAATTGTTCTGTCTTCCTTTATTTTTACTTGGGGATCTTGATTATACATTTTCCTCTTTTGTTCTACTTATATTAGATATTGTGTGTAATTTTATCCCTATCTGGTGTGTTATTGTATTATGTGTGGATATTGTAGAACTGTTAGTGCAAAGCGGTGTGGGCTACCGTTGTGGGACATTTCCAGAATACAGGTGACATGCCTTTAGTGTATATTCTGTATGCTCTATTTACTACTTTGCTTGGTCAGCCTACGATACCTACTGAGTATAAGTGGATCGTACTCACGCCTATTGTACCCTTTTGGTGCATGTCCTAATTTGAGTGCGCCTCAGATTGCTTGATTTTGAGCACCTTCATATTTCTCAAGGTAACGGTTGGACATTCATGCGTTCGGAGTTCACCTCTATATTTCTATAGTAGTTATGTCTTTATTTGTATTCGGAGACATATCTTGACCCTGTGTGGATATTTTTGATGTATTTGGCTCATGGTTTGTATTAGTAGTTCTTACACTATTGAAACCTGGTTTTGGGAATGTATGGTATTTGGATATGTTCTTTGCGCATTATTATAATTACTTGTATGGTTCAGCTTCGTTCTAGAAGCCTTACCTTAGGGCATTTTATTTTTTCATCTTTTTGTATCAGTTCGAGTAATAGGCTTATTTGTCAAGGTACGCCGCGACAAGTGCCATCATAACCTCATTTTTGGGTTATGATTAATTGGTATTAGAGCAGCCAAGTTTCATTAGTCTCAATGGTGTAAGAATGAAATATCTAATAGTGTCTCATGGATTGGTACGTAGATGTTCGTATCTATTTTCGAGAGGCTATGGGATGTCTTTAGGAAACTTCTCTCATTTTATTCTTTATCGTGTAAAGTTCTTTCATACCTTGTGTTCTAAGTTGTGTTTCACCCTTTCAATGTAGATGGTGTTGACTAGGTCTACCGAGAGTAGAGATGCGAAGCCTTCACCCAGAGAGTGAGCCTCGAGTCATAGATAGACACGAAGGAGTAGATGGGTAAGTGTTAGGTGACTCTTCCCTGAGCCTCGTGTTCAATAGGTTGGAAGTGTGGGTATTCCTCCTTTTCCTCAGAGTTCGTTTGCCCCAGTTTTGGAGGGATTGTTGGTGCATTTGTCGGCCCGATTAGAGGGTTCTCCTTTCGTTATGTTGGGTGTTCCTCCAATTCAAAGTGTGGATCCTCCTGTTGCACCTGCTCTATTTTGGGTACTCCTCAGACTTAGATTACTATTCCTTATTCAGTGCAAATATCTGAGTATGTTGCTTTGGGGTTGGGAGTTGGTCTTTCATCTATGTACCCCCTCTGGCGGGGTCTCCGCTAGCTAGACTTGTTTTACCTCCTACTCTTCAGCGAGCCACAAATCAGATGATAGTGTTTGGGGAATCATACTAGAGTTATGGGACCAGACATGGACACAGAAATCTACTTCTCAAGCGTCTCATAGAGGCACCAAGAGGGTGTGCCATAAGGATAAGTGTAGAGGTTTCTTTGTAAGTGATGAGTTTGGCTATTTAGCCAAGGACTGTCCCCGTCGTATTTTTAGAGCTACTTTGATTTCAACTCTAAGGGGTAGGGGTGCTACGAGAGGTGCGAAGGGCAGGGGTAGTGGAGCTCGTGGCGGTGGCCATTGGGCTATTCAACCAGTTGGTGGTCATATACAATTCTATGCCATACCACCATACCAGCTAGACCAGAGGCAGAGGCTTCTGATGATATGATCAAAGGTATCATCCCCGTTTGTTTCAGACCCGTATCTGTATTATTTGATCCCGAATTGAGTTTCTCCTATGTGTCTGTGTATTTTTCTTTGGGTTTTGACTCTGTTAGTGAGCCTCTTGCCATGTCTATTCATGTATCTACCCAGTAGGTAATTCTTTAGTGGTAGATCGGGTGTGCCGATCTTTTATTGTGACTTTTGCTGAGTATGAGACTTTGGTAGATCTGGTTGTGTTAGATATGGTTAATTTTGATGTTATTTTAGGTATGGATTGGTTGACTCCTTATTACGCTGTGCTAGATTATTTTTCTAAGACTGTGACTTTAGCTTCGCCAGGTGTGCCAAGGGTAGCTAGGAAGAGTGTGCTTGATTCGGGTCCTAAGTGGGTTATCTTTTATGTTCAGGCTCGTAGATTGGTTGAGAGGGATGTTTAGCTTATTTGGATAATATTTGTGATATTAATGTTATTTCACCTCCTTTTTTGAATTTTGTTCATGTTGTTCGTGAGTTTATGGGCGTGTTCTCTTTGGATTTGCCTGGTATACCTCTGGATCGTAATATTGATTTTGCTATTGATGTTGAGCTGGGAACCAGACCCATTTCTATTTCTCAGTGTAGAACATGTCACGACACAAACCAAGGCTTGGCCTTGACGGGCATATCAAGTCCCATATGGACCAGATACCACCTCTAAACCTAACCAAGTGAACACAATATCCCAACGTCGAATAAATTTAGAACATATAACGAGATAACACAAAGTAAGATCAAAGAATAAAAGATAATATATAACCGATAACCAGTAACCAGCCAAAACAACCGACCAGCATCACCCAAGTCCATAGTAATCCAACAAAGCATTCTAACAAAAGAATCAAACCAAGTCTTAGTCGGTATATTTCTCCGACTCTGATAATGACAATGTAAATGATAATAAGAGCCCTCAATTCTAACCTATGCTAAGAACTAATGAAATGTCTAAGCCTTCCTAAGAATGGAGGATCACCACTTCACCACGACTAGTCAACCAACTGAGTTGATCCAACTAACTCTGTGCACAAAAAGTAGAAGTATCTCTGGTGCCTACATCACGTGGGGATACAGCTTCCGAAGACGGTTAGTATGGTGAACACTAGCATGTAACTCAGGGATAGGGGATTAAATAATAACGTGAATATCAATTCAAAACTAATCCAAAATCCGATACACATAATCATATACAAATATGTGTATATACTTTATATGCTGGGGTAGGGAACAAGGCTTAGCATGCACTTTAAAAGCTTTAGCCTGGATTGTGTAGCTAAATCGTCATAACATAAGAAGGCACCCATGGGAAATATGGGCCTGGCTCTTCCCCAGCTGGTGGGGTCCTAGCGTGTGTGGCTGCATGAACTAGAGGGTATATATATGCACTATGGGGGCTCAAACCTCCCGACATATAATGGTGAAACGAGCACCAAATTATGTAATATAATATGAGAGATTCGAACCTCCCAATCATGTGACAATAATAAGGGGGACTCAAACCACCCGGTCATATAGACCCTCATGTCAATAATCGCAATTTCCAGTGTTGGTCCTTCGAGACCTTTACTTTCACTACTCAGCTACATAACCCTCATTAAAGCCCATTTGAAACAAGTATCACACATTCCTATTCATTGAACCACATTACACGTTAATGCATACATTGTTAGTATCGTCATACCAACTATACTTGCAAGGTAACATCAACATGCTAAACCAATTACATCACTTGGGGGAATTCACAACCCCTATGGTCCAATTATACATTAGTTGGGGAATTACGCAACTACTTAATGTTCAATTTAAAAACCATTATGCTTCATTGACTAAGTAGTTTAATAGGCATACTTTTCATATTCAAAACCACTTCCACAATATGAGGTTGAGGTCATAACCACTTTAAAAGTCACAAGTTTGGGGAAATCACACTTCTCTTGTTTATTCACCATGCCCATGCATCTTACACATTCAAAACCATAATTCAAGCATGAACAATCATATGTAAACCATGGAAAAACATTGTTCAACAACAAGCATTAAAAACCCTCAACCCATGTTTCAAAACCATTATCAATACCATATGAAAAAAACTTTAAAATATATACTTTTATCAAATTAGCAATTAGGGAAGAGTAACTGCCTGAAATATCCAATTTTATGGAGAGAATTCAAACCTTGATCCCTTGGATGACCTACTTCTTAGAAACCCTAAGTATGGCTACTTGAGAGATTTGTGAGAGCTTTGGAAGTGTATGATTATGTTATGAATGAGAAATAATCCCTTTTAAGTGTTTTATGAACGTGGGGTTTAATTTGGTTAAGAAAGGAATTGTTCAAAGTGCCCTCAATTTAAAAACTAGAATATAGTCGTCAGTGACTATGGGTCACTATACGACTTGTAAGGTTACATTACGACTCATTACTTTGAGTCGTAGCCAAGACAATTTCTAGGGTACCCACATACTGGTGACCCTGCGGGTCAATTGCTACAACTCTTAATGGGACCATACGACTTGTAGGGTCCAGTCGTAGTCAACACAGGACCCATTTGGGGTAAATCCTGGACATCCTACGATTTGCACCCAACGACTCGTATGAGCCACTCGTACTCAGAGAAGAAATTAGTCATACAAACCCACACACTATTTAGACTATGATTAGGTTCCTAGGACCCGTCAAGACTCCCTACGACTCATAAAGGTGAATCGTAGTTAAGAAAGTGAGGATAAAATTTTAGAAATTTTCAAGGACCAAACCCGGGGTGGTACATACTCCTTCTTTTAGGATCATTCATCCTCGAATGACAGGACAAGGGATTTATTAGCATGATTCGATTCCGAACACAACCACACTTACCTTTAATAAAGAAAGAAAACAAAGACAACAAGGAAACCATAATTTTCATTTAACAAAGTTAGAAAACAAAGATGTTAAGGAATACATATACCACACACACAATTTTCCAAAACGGGGAACAAGAACGGATACTTGGACTTTATGTCCTCCTCAGCTTCCTAAGTAGCTTCCTCAACCTTTTGGTTCCTTAAAAGAATCTTTATAAAAGCCACATCCTTGATCCACAACCGATGGAATTGCTGATCCAAAATCTCGATTGAGACTTTCTTATAGGACAAAGAATCCAAAATACCAGCCTTTTCCCAGGGAAAACCATCAAAGGATCACCCCCAAACTTCCTCAACATCAAAACATAAAACACCGGATAAATGGAGCTCAAACTAGAAGACAACTCCAACTCGTATGTAACATCACCAAACCTCTTCAAAATCGAATATGGACCAACATAACTGGGACTGAGCTTTTCCTTCTTACCAAACCGCATTACTCCCTTCATGGGAGACACCTTCAAGAATACCCAATCACAAATACTGAACTTCAGCTTCCTTCACCTTACATTCGCGTAGGACTTTTGGTGACTTTGGGTGGCTTTAAGTCTATCCCGAATCATCTTCACCTTTTCCATGGCTTGGTGAACCAAATCTGGGCCAAATAACTAATTTTCACCAACCTTAAAACACCTAATGGGAGACCTACACCTCGTACCATATAAGGCCTCAAATGAGGCCATACTAATGCTAGAGTGATAACTGTTGTTGTAGGAAAATTCTATGAAAGTTAAGTGGTCAACCCAACTTCTACCAAAATCAAATGCACAAGCCCGAAGCATATCTTCTAAGGCTTGAATGGTCCTCTTTGGTTACCCATCTGTCTATGAGTGAAAAAGGGTACTATGGGTAACCTTAGTCCCTAAAACTCGCTATAACAACCTCCAAAATATAGAGCACCATGCAAGTTCATGATCTCCTCAATGAATAACTTGGCATAATCCTCAAAAGAGAAATTAGTCCTTACTGGAACTAATTGAGCAGACTTAGTCATCCTATCCACGATAACCCAAATCAAATCAAAATTACTGGCGAGACTGTGGAAGATCGGTAATAAAATCCATATTAATTATTTCCCATTTTCATACTGGTAGCTCAATCTCTTGGGTCAACCACCAGGCCTCAAGTACTCCATCTGTACTTACTGACACACCATGCACTTAGCCACAAAGTTAGCCACATCCCGCTTCATATTTTTCCACTAATAAATCTCCTTAAGATCATGATATATCTTTGTTGAACCAGGATGAATTATATAATATGACTCATGAGCTTCGACCAAAATTCTTTCCCCTAACCCATCAACATCAAGAACACATAATTTGCCTTGGTATCTCAAGATACCATTACCTCCAATCTTGAAAACCATCACCTTTTGCCTACCCACGTCTTTCTTGATTTGAATCAAGATTGGGTCCAACACTTTCTTCTCCTTTACCTCTTCCCCAAGAGATGACTTCGCCACCTCTTAAACAATCATACCACCGTTCTCAAAATCTAAGAGATTGACTCTAAGATTAGCTAAATGGTGAATATCCTTACAAAATCCTTCTTCTCTTCTTCCACATAAGACAAGCTCCCCATAGATAACCTGCTAAAAGCATCAACAACCACGTTAGCTTTACCTGGGTGATAGTAAAGACTCATGTCATAGTCTTTGAGAAACTCATACCATCACTAAAAACATATCAAATTCTAGCATGTCAAACTATATTCGATCCCCAAGGTTTCCCTACCATAGACTGACATCACACAACCCTTATAGACTTTTTTAGCCATAATGGAGTCACCTACAAGGATGGACAAAGAAAAGGGGTCTGAAATGCACTCAAGGTTAAAACAAAAAATGGATAGACACATAAGGGGTCACAGAAGAGAGGGTAGACCTGGGATTAAGAAGAAAATATACATCACGAGAGAAAATTTTGAGCATACCAGTAACAACATAGGGGGATGCCTCAAAATCCTGGCGGGTGGAAAGAGCATATAGATAATTCCAACCAGTACCAGAGCTAAAAGCAGAAGTAGCACCCTTTGGTAAAGGAGATAATAAAATAGCAATAGGAATCTTATTTTCTTAGAAGCAACCTTAGAATAAAAATCCCTCTGTATATGGCCAATTTGACCATATTTAAAGCACTTGTTCCTTCCTTCTTCACAAACACCATGATACACTTGGCCATTAAATTTACAAGGAGGATATAATGGAGCTGACTGAGCCTCACTAGCCTGAGTCTGGGCTCCTAGTTCTCTAAACCCACTATTATACTAAGAACGATCATTACATAATGACTTTAGATAAGGAGCGCTAGCCGTAGAGTAGGAACTAGAATTACCCCACTTCTTGTAGAGCATATTCCACCATCTCTACCACTATGCTATTGACCTTTACCCAGATTTAAATATTAAAACTTTTTATTCTACCTTTCACTCACCTCTAATTTCTTCTTCTTTCCCTTTTCCACTTGTTGCATATACACCACAAGTTTAGAGATGTCTATATCCTTGCTCTACAAGGAAACCTTGCTCTCCAAGATCAACTCACAAGACAACCTAGAGGCAAACTTCCTCATTCTAACCCTCATGCTAGATACCAACTCAGGAGAATAATGCAATAACTGATGAAACTTCAAGGCATACCCCTTTACTGTCATCCTATCTTGCTTTAAATTTATGAATTCCTCAGCCTTCGCCTCTCTCAACTCCCAAGTAAAAAAACGATCAAGAAAAACACTAGAGAAGTCATGCCACAAAGTGGACTCAACATCATCGCCCTAAAGCTGCTCCCACTCTTCATACTATTGTATTCTACATCCTTTAATTAATAAGCTGTAAACTCTACTCTTTCCACATCAGTAGCATGAATTACGTAAAAGATATTTTCTATCTCATCAATAAAATTTTAAGGATCTTCCTAACCTTAGAACCAGTAAAGGTCAAAAGACTCAACCTCATAAATTGCCAACTCTTATAGCCTCAAAGGATGGAGAAATAAAAGCAACCCACTCAGTCTGGGAGGCCACCAACTGGGTAAGTAGATGAATTAACTGGAAAAACTTAACATTAGTCACACCAATTTGATGCACCTGAGGAGGGATAAGGGGAATCAGTAAAGCTCTATCAGGGAAATCAAAACCAGCAACCCTAGACCAAGTCTAAACTCTTAGAGTAGGATGAGCGTTGTCCACATTATCCTCAAATAGGACTGAATAGTTTGCATGAGCATCAGATCTTCTAGGAGGCAATATCTAAAAAGCGAACATACGGGAATTAGAGGATCAATACCTTAGACATTATAGCTCAAAATTGAACAAAAAGAAAGAAAAATATTCCTAAATGCCTCGTAGCCTATCCCTTATATGTGCGGCGTGCTACATACTTATAAAAGAGACTCTACTTGACACAAATTTGAGGATTCCAAATGATACCAAGCCTAGGCTCTAATACCATCTTGGTCACAACCCAAATTAGGACCTTTCCATGACGGAAATCTCAAGTCCCATATAGACAAGAGACCACCCTTGTACCTAACCAAGTAATACAATATCCCCAACATTGGATAAATTTAGAATATATAACAGGATAGCACAAACTAAGATAAAAAAATAAAAGATAAGTCTATGAACAATAACCAGTAATTGACAAAAACAACTAACCAACATCACCCAAGTCCACAGTAATTAAACAAAGCCTTCTAATAAAAAATTAAAACCAGTCTTGGTCAGGACATGTTCCCAACTCTGACAATGACAATAAAAATAATAATGTTAATAATAATAAGAACTCTCAATTCTAATCTATGATAAAAACTGATGAAGTGTATAAGCTTTCCAAAGAATAAAGGCTCACCACTTCACCATGTCAAACTGATCCGATCCACCTAACTCTGTGTAGGAAAAGTAAAAGTATCTTTGGTGCCTACATCACATGGGGATACAATATTAGGAGATATTAATAGGTCGAACACTAGCATATAACTTAGGGATAGGAATAAAATAATGCCATGAATATCAATTCAAAATGAGTCCAAAATCTAATACACTTAATCATATGCAAATACATGTATATACTTTACGTGCTGGGGTAGGGAACAAGGCTTAGCATGCACTTTAAAAACTTTAGCCTGGATTGTGTAGATAAACCATTATAACATAAGAAGACACCTATGGGCTATATGAGCTCAACTCTTTCCTAGTTGGTGGGGCCCCAGTGTGTGTGGCCGTATAAACTATGGGGTATATATATGCACTATAGGGGACTCAAACCTCCTAAAATATAATGGTGAAACGAGCACCAAATCATGTAATATAATATAGGGGTCTTGTACCTCCCAATCATATGATAATAATAAAGGGGACTTGAACATACGATCATATAGATCCTTGTGCCGACAACCGCGATTTCCAGTGTTGGTCTCTCGGGACCTCCACTTTTAATACTGAGTTACATAACTCTTTTTATAGCCCAATTAAAATAAGTATCACACATTACCATTCATTGTACCATATTACACGTTAAGGTATATATTGTTGGTATCGTTATACCAACTACACTTACAAGGTAACATCAACATGCCAAAGCAATTACATCACTTGGGGGAATTCACAACCCCCTTGGTCTAATTATATATTAGCTTAGGGAATCATACTACCACTTAACGTTCAATTTAAAAACCATTATTCTTCATTGACTCTTCACTTTATGAATAGTTCAAAAGTAGTTTAATAGACATTCTTTTCATATTCAAAACCACTTCTACTATATGGGGTTGAGGTCATAACTATTTTAAAAGTAATAAGTTTAGGAAATCACAATCCCCTTATTTATTCACCATGCCCATGTACCTCACACATTCAAAACCATAATTCAAGCATAAATAATCATATGTAAACCATAGAAAAATATTGTTCAACAACAACCATTCAAAACCCTCAGCCCATGTCTTAAAACCATCATTAATACCATATAAAAAATAATTTAAAACATATGCTTTTAACAAATTAGCAATTAAGGAAGAGTAACATGTCTGAAATATCCAAGTTTATAGAGAGAATTCCACCCTTGAGCCCTTAGATGGCCTACTTCTTGGAAACCCTAAGCATGTCTGCTTGAGAGATTTGAGAGAGCTTTGGAAGTGTTTGATTACATTATAAATGATAAATAACCCCTCTTAAGTACTTTATAAATATGGGGTTTTAATTAGGTATGGAGGGAATTGTCCAAAGTACCCTTACTTTAAAAACTAAAATCTAGTCGTTAGTGACTACAGGTCACTATACGACTCTAAGGTTACGTTATGATTCATTACTACGAGTCATAGCCAAGACAGTTTCCATAACACCTATACACCGTTGACCCTACAACTTAACTGCTATGACTCATAATGGGACCATACGACTCGTAGGGTTCGGTCGTAGTCAACATAGAACCTATTTGAGGTAAATATTGGACATCCTATGATTTGCACCCAATAAATCATAATGAGTTCTTTCAACTCTTAGTGATCCACTTATACACAGAGTAGAACTTAGTCACACACACACTGTTTAGGTATGATTAGGTCCTTAGGACCCATTAAGACTCTCTATGACTCATAAGGGTAAATCATAGTCAAGACAGTATGGATAAAATTTCAAAAATTTTCAAGGACCTAAAACCTGGGTATTATAGAATGGTCTCAGCTGAGCTAAAAAAATAAGGGATCAATTGTAGAAGTGGTTGGAAAAGGGATTTATCCAACCTAGTATATCATCTTGGGATACACCTGTCTTATTTATGAAGAAAAAGGATAGGTCTATGCAGATATATATTGATTATTGATAATTAAACAAGGCGACATTTAAGAATAAATATCCTTTTCTTTGCATCGATGATTTATTTGATCATATTTAGGGTGCTATGGTGTTTTCGAAGATATATTTGAGGTTCAATTATCATCAATTAAGGATTAGAGCTTCAAAAATTCCAAAGATATCTTTTCAAACTCAAAATGGTCATTATGAGTTCTTGGTCATGTCTTTGGGTTGACCAATACCCTTATCATATTTATGGAGTTGATAAATCGGGTGTTTCAACTGTATCTCAACTCTTTTGTTATTGTATTTACTCATGATATATTGGTTTATTCCAAGAGTGAGGCTGAGCATGAGAAGCATTTATGCATTATGATTTAGATATTAAGGGGTGAGAAGTTGTATGCCAAGTCCTCCAAGTGTGAGTTTTGGTTGGATTTTCTATTTTTTTCTTAGTTCATGTGGTGACTAATAAAGGTATTATAGTTGATCCAGCCAAAGTTGCAGCGGTTTGTGATTAGGATAGACTTACTTCGCCTATCGAGATTCAAAGTTTTATTGGCATGGCAGGTTATTATTTGTGTTTTATTGAGGGTTTCTCTTTAATTGCAGCTCCTTTGTCTAAGTTGACTTAGAATAAGATTTCCTTTTACTGGTCTGATGCTTGCGAGGCAAGCTTTCAAAAGATCAAGTATTTATTGACTATAACCCTATATTGACTTTACCTAAGGAGGGCATGGGTTTCACCGTGTTTTGTGATACTTCAGGTGTTGGATTAGGTGTTGTGCTGATACAAGAGGGAAAAGTGATTACTTATGCATCTCGTCAGTTGAAGACTTATAAGAGGAATCATCCTACCCATGGTTTAGAATTGTGCGTGTTTGTGTTTGCTCAAATTTTATAGAGGCACTACTTGTATGGAGTCCACTGTGAGATCTTCTCAGATTATAGTAGCCTTTAGTACTTATTCACCTAGTGAGATCTTAATATGAGGAAACACCATTGTCTTGAGTTGCTTAAGGCTTATGACTTGACTATTTTTTATCATTTGGGCAAGACTAATGCGGTTGCGAATATCTTTATCCAAAATTTGACTAGCATGGGTAGCTTGGCACAACTTCTGACCCAGAAGAGGCCTTTATCCTTAAAGGATTAATATTTATCTAACCAGATGGTTAGGCTTGATATTTCAACACTTGGGTGTGTTTTGGCATTTGTAAAGGCTATATTTTCTTTGATGAATTAGATTTTAGCTCATCAATTTGATTATATGGGATTGAGGTTGATTCGAGATATTTTGTTGAGTGGCAAGGGTAAGGAAACCTCACTTAATTTGAATGGAGTTTTAAGGATTGAGGGCCAATTTTGTATGCTAAGAATGGGTGATTGGATTATTAACCCTGGAAGAGGCCCATTGCTCAAGCTATTCCACCCATCCATGAGTGACTAAGATGTATTATGATTTGAGATACCACTACTAGTGGGGTGGTATGAGTTGAGATATAGTAAATTTTATAGCTTGTTGCCTATGTTGTTAGAAGGTGAAGTCCGAGCATATGAGATGTGGTAGTTTGCTTCAGAGGTTACCTTTCTTGAGTGGAAGTGGGAACGGATCACCATGGACTTTGTGACTAGTTTGCCTCATACATCTCGTGGTTTTGACAGTATGTGGCTTATCGTGGATCGATTGAACTAGTCATCTTATTTTATTTTGGTTCAGGTTTTATTCATTGCCAAGAGATTGTCTTGTATCTATATTCGTGAGATTGTGAGACTTCATGGTGTGCCTATGTCTATTATCTTAGATCATGGTTCATTGTGAACATCTCACTTTTTGAGGATATTTTAGGATAAGTTGGATAATCGGGTTGATTTCAGTATAGTGTTTCACCCTCAGGATGATGGCAGTTAAAGCAGACTATCCAGGTTTTGGAGGATATGCTCTGTACATACGTGATAGATTTTGGTGTCCAGCGGGATCAAAATTTAGCTTTAGCAGAGTTTGCTTATAATAATAACTACCATTCTAGTATTGATATGGATCTTTTTGAGGTATTGTATAGTAGGTGTTGTCGCTTGCCAATAGGTTAGTTTGATGTTTCAAAGGTGAGGCCTTAAGGTATGACTTGCTTTGTGAGTCTTTTGACAAAGTACGTATCATTCAGGATATATTTTAAGCAACTTAGAGTAGATGAAGTGATATGCAGACCGTAGGCTTCATTCCTTGAGATTATTATTGGTGATCGTGTTTTTCTTCAAGTTTTACCCATGAAAGGTGTGATGAGGTTTGGGAAGAGGGGTAAGCTTAGCCTCAGGTATATTGGTCCATTTGAGATTCTTCAGACCGTTGGTGATACTGCCTATGAGTTGGCCTTTCCCATGGATTTTTCAGTTGTTTATCTATCTTTTTATATTTCTATGCTTCACTGCTGTATTCCTGATAAGTCTTATGTCCTTCGTTGGGATTCATTTAGTTAGATGAGCAATTGTCTGTTGTTGAGGAGCCAGTCTCCATTCTGTCTAGGGATGTTAGGTGGTTGTGCTCTAGAGTTTTCCTTGTGGTTAAGATTCAGTTGCAACATTAACCTGTAGATAAGGCTACTTGGGAGGTTGAGTTTGATTTGCATAGTTCCTACCCCCAGCTCTTCATTGATTCAAGTATTTCTTTGCCTTACTTTGAGGGCGAACTAGATTTTTAGTGGTGGATGATGTAATTACTTGAAAATTTGATGAAATATGTGAAATTTATAATTTTGTATGATTTGACTATTTTAACCCTCCTCATAGTTGCATTGGAGTATTTCTGGGGTGTGGGGTGATTAGCACAAATCTCGATGCATTTTGGTGCCTTATGTGATATTGTGTTTTTTAGTAGTCTCAAGAGCCTTATTTTGTATTTATATGGATATCTTTTGATCCGTGCGATGGATGGTTGAACAGACTGAGCCAGCAACTCTGGAATATCAATTTAAGCCTAGGTAGATCTTTGGTCCAGGTACCGATGCACCCGAGCTCATTTCAATCAGTTGATCGAAAAGTTGAAAAATTAGAAATATGAGTGTGGGGACCCACATTTGGTTTAAAATACCTCAAATGAAAAATCCAAATTTTCCAACATGTCCAAAATATAGATTTTGAGTGTTAGCATGTTTGGTGTGATTTTACGATTTTTAAAAATCACATTTCAACCCTCAGTTTGAAAAATTACAGTTTTGGATTTTGGGGTTGACTTTGTGAAAATGATGTTTCTTTAAAATTTTGATCTCTCTATTGAGTTCGGAGCATCGAATTTAGTATGGTTGCATAGTTCTTTTGCTTATATCGGACTCCAAACGAATCCTGGGCACCCCGTCGGAGTATGAGTAGGGCTAAAAAATTTTTATTTTTCATATCTGGTGCAGTATATTAAACAATCCTTTTCCCTTCTTTTTCCCATTTTGTCCATTCTTTCACCTTTCCTTTTGAGTGTTAAACCCTAAAATAGTGTGAGAGCTTAAAAATGAAGCTTGTGGGATCTTGGAAAGCTAGATTAACATCTATTTCTTGATTTTATCACAGATTTAAGGTGAGATTACTTCCTTTTCTACTCTAATTCCTTAGTTAATTTCTCAAAACTCCAAAAATCTTAGGGCTTGATTTTATGTTCCAATTTCACTCTTTTTTACTTGATTAATGTTTTAATCTTATAATTACTAGTTTTCTATCAATTTAACCTTCAAAACAATTTCAATTCTTGATTTTAACACAGATTTCAAAGATTTTATTCGGTAAAGCTCAAAAATGGGTTTTCTTCAATTTGAACCTTGTTTTTGACTCGATTTGACTTGAGTTTTCATCTGTAGATTTCTAAGAATATGAGGAACACGTTATGATTTTGCCCTTTTTTTTTGAAAATCCATTTTGGGGGTCCTTTGACCTCGAACCAAAAGTAGATAATATGGGTATCATAGGTTTGTTTTGATGCATAGATTCTACATTTCATAGTTTTAGTTAGTTTTAAGACCGTTCGTGAGAAGTAGAACATTGGGGTTGAAGTGTTGCGGATCGATTCTGGCATTCGAGGTAGGTTATAGCTTTAATTTTTTAGACTGGGGTGGGTATTCAATATTGGTACAAAATGTATGTTAAGAGTGGGAACTAATTTTGGAAAAATGGCTATCTATGTGTTGTGCCTGTGCAGGGGCCTATATGTGATGTAATTATTGAAATTAAGATATTAAAACCATAAGGGGTACTATATGAAGTTGATAGCCTTGAATACATGTAAATAATTGTATTGTGTTATTGTAAATGCCTATTGGGGTACCTTTGGTGTATTGCGATATATATAATCATACTTTTGGCATATTAAACACGTGAAAATTCATGGATGGTGGAATTAATGAGTGGATATTTGCTCACATGGTTGGAAAAATGTATTATTATGATTAGTTGTGGAAATACCTCATGTGATTGGTTGTGAAAATACTCATTATGATAGGTCGTGAACATTGCAATATCATCCCGATGGCATCATACACATAATTTTACTTGTTTGTTGTATGTTTTGTATATACTTGTTGCTGTTTGTCATAATTGATTCATGTCTTATCTTCTCTAGAAATACTGGAAGTACTAGGAATTCTAGAAACACTGAGAATGTTGGATTTTATAACCTTCCACGAGGGATGTGCCTGGGAGGAGATAATGTTATATGGATTGTATATAGATTGATAAACTGTAATACCCCGCATGTTTCAAAGCTAGGAAGTGAATAAGTATTCCTACGTATGAAATCTCCTATCCTATGATTCATACTTGAGTACATGACTTACAATGAATATCCTAGTGATAGGATAGCTTATGATGCATTAAGAATGTTCATATGAGTCACTTAAGGTAATATAAGCTAAGAGTTTTTGAATCCATCAAGTTTTAGCGTTTGATTTTTCAAGGGTCATCTTTGAATAAGTATCACTTGATGTTAATGTGGTATTTTGGCTGATATAGACCCACCAAATTGTAGAGAATCAAATTAGCTTTCCAACGATACCAATTTTGCCTTAATCCAATACCCGAGCGAAAAGTTATGCCCATTTTCGTGAGAGACAGTAAGCATAGGCGATTGGTTAGGCGCTGCCCAACCCAAGCATAGGCGATTGGTTAGGCGCCACCTAACCTAGCTTAGGCAATCACTTGGGTGCCGCCTAAGTCAATTCCAGGTGTCAAAAACACTCCGTTTTGAGTTATTTTAAAGGTAATTAAGTCTTTAAACACTCCTTACATGTCCCTAAACTTAACCCTACGAAATATATAGCTTCTAAACATATTACAACCCTATTTTCATCTCAAAGCTCATCATCCAAGAACACTAAAAGAGAAAACAACTAGGGTTGCGTAACTAAGCTTGAAGATCCAATTTCAAGGAAATTCCTCCGTCAATTATGAAGAATCTTCCTTCTAAGGTATGCGTGAGTTGATTATGGATCCCTTTCATTCATAAAGCTCAAAAACCCTCTTTTTCATTATAAAGTATGATTTTTATATTGTTGGGTGTTGATGATCATGTTGTTCATATTGGGTGATTCCCAAGATGGAATCTTTATATGTTTTTGTGAATTCATGATATCATATGAGTTGGAAACATGTAAATTTGGTTGTTCATGATGTATAATTTGATGATTTCACCTATACTTAAGATGTGCATGTAAGGTATTTGATAAAATGCCTAAGAAACTAGAAATCATGCAATATAGCTAAATTGTGACTAAGTGAAGGATTCATGATATGCCCTTACGTTCCAATGACTTCTATGTTGTTAATGTGCCTTGTAAATGTTGTTGGAATACTCATGAACGATTCTTATGAGATTATGCTATGTTTACTTGCAAATCCTACTTATG
>NC_061120.1:57943905-57952734 GCF_002878395.1 Capsicum annuum | reverse complement strand
AAGTGAAGGATTCATGATATGCCCTTACGTTCCAATGACTTCTATGTTGTTAATGTGCCTTGTAAATGTTGTTGGAATACTCATGAACTATTCTTATGAGATTATGCTATGTTTACTTGCAAATCCTACTTATGAACAAGATTTATGATAACCATGCAATCCATATGAACTTTCATGCTATTGGTATGTGTTGCCAATATGATTATGCAATGAACATGATATTAAGATTGTGCAAGTACTTCCATGTGTTATGAAATCCTTTCATGCAATACATTGTTGATAACCATGCTTAGTATGAGATCCCTACTTATGATATTATAAATTATGGACTCTACTCTTATGATCAAGTCAGTCATGTGTGTCAGTTTCTTTTCATCGAGTCCTGGGGGTACTTGTACTCGAAAACTATATCTGTGTGCCTAGAGCCATATCATATTTCACGATATCCGAACTCAAGCTATGATTCCATAGACTTCAGTCAGTCATGTGACTCAGGAAAACCTCATGATCTTAGCTAGTTGTCAGATATCAGTAACATTCCGCCAGCCAATGGAATTCAGTAAGATTAAGTCATGCACAGTCAGTTATTCATGTCCAGTCCCTCCAGATGGGAGTAGAGGTTAGCACCGAGTGAACCCAAGGATGGGAAATCACCCACCAGTTTGGGGTGTGATTCTTAGTAGTCATCCTTGTGTTTCAGAACTACGTAGCCAGCGTAGGTTGAGACATCTTAAATCATCAAATTAGGGTTGATGAGGTGGCTTAATCCGTCAGTTTAGGGTTCCCACTGTTTTGATTGAGTACCTGCCAGATAAGGGCCACTCACAAGCTGTCCTTACCTGTGGCACGGTATTGACACCCCTCCAGTCAGGGCAGATATTGGACCCCAGCTGAGCTATAACAACATACATAGGGTATGTCGGTTAAACACTACTTCCCGTAGTTTTAGTATTAGTCCTAGTAAATGAACTCAGGGTGTTCTTCAGATTTCAGTATATACAGGACTGTCAGATATAGTCGTCCATGTTATCAGTTTCAATATCAGTCATGACAGTTATTAGTAAACCATGTATTGGCTTATAGGTCATGCTATCATGTATTCCCAGTCCCAGTTTCTATATATGTGTGTTTGCACTCCCACGTTCATATTAGTAAGTTAGTGTTGTTCATGCATGAAACCCTTTATGTTCAGCCTACCTTCCTTGTATACTCAGTACTCCAGTTGTACTAACGCATTTGCGCTATGGTGCTTTCTTTTTATGTTACATCATAGGTTTCGAGACACGAGCTCCAGCCCAATAGTAGCGGTAGCATTTCAGTCGCAGAGACACAGTGAGTCCTTATTGATTCAAGGACAATATAATTTAATTCATTTATTTATTTCTTCAGTTTAGTTTTACAAAGTTAGTTGGAGACATGTTCCTTCAACTCCTTGTTCAAATAGTTTAGAGGCTTTCAGATTTATGTTCAGATTTACGTTCAGATTGAGTTGTTTTGGGTATTTTCACCCACATGGTTTTATTCAGTTGAAACTTATGGCCTTACAGTTCTATGTATTCCGTATTATTATATGATTATTTGCAGTATATAGGTCCAGATATAAGTCATGGGTTTGTTTGTGGTCCCTCGGGGTCATGAGTATCATATAGTATTCCGGTTCAGCAAATCAGGGTGTTACATGAACCCTCATGGGTCCCACATTAGGAGGCTTGCCTCTGTAGGTGTATACGGGGATTGTGCAACGATCTTGGATGTCGTGCAATGACCTCATGCATCATCATCATCATTATTAATATATTGTACTTGCTTTATTGTGTTTATGTTGTGCTTGTATTGCCATATTGATTTGTCATCTATCTATTTGTTTTATATCTTGACTTTTTAATATCTAATTGTTCTATCTTTCTTTATTTGTACTTGAAGATCTTGATTATACATGTTCCTCTTTAGTTTTACCTGTATAAGATATTGTGTAGAATTGTATCCCTATCTGGTGTGTTGTTGTATTATGTGTGGATATTGTAACTGTTAGTGAACGTGGTGTGGGATACCATTATAGGACATTTTTAGATTGCAGGTGATGTGCCCTTAGTGTATATTTTTTATGCTTTATTTAATACTTTGATTAGTCAGCCTATGATACCTACTGAGTACAAGTGGATCGTACTCATGCCTATTGTGCCCTTTCGGTGTAGGTCCTAGCTCGAGTACACCTCATATTGGTTGATTTCGACCTTCTTCAGATTTCTCAAGGTAGCGGTTGGACATTCATGCATCCGGAGTTCACCTATATCTTTCTATAGTAGTTATGTCCTTATTTGTATTCGGAGACAGATCTTGACCCTGTGTGGATATTTTTGATGTATTTGACTCATGATCTGTATTAGTAGTTCTTACACTATTGACACCTAGTTTTGGGAAAGTATGGTATTTGGATATGTATTTTTTGCATTGTTATAGTTACCTGTATGGTTCGGCTTCTTTCTAGAAGCCTTACCTTAGGGTATTTCTGTCTTTTTCTCTTTTTGTATCAGTTTGGGTTATAGGCTTATTTGTTAACGTACGCTGTGAAAAGTGCCACCATGACTTCATTTTTAGGCCAGGATAACTGTTTAGAGTCTTTATTGAGGCATACAAAAGATTGATCATAACATTAAACACGACGATCATGGGGGAGGCTAAGGGGTGTGAGAGTTATACTCATAATGGTGTGTGGAGTAGTGGATGAGTAACTATTCATCATGGAGAAGAATTAGTGGTAGTAACTTTTATGGACATCCACATAAATTTTATTCCATAACACTCTTCCTTAGATGTCTATAGACAATGTACCTCGTTAAAACCTTACTATGAAAAAATTCCATGGGAAAAAAATCTCAGTGAAGGAAAAAGAGTACACATATCTTTTGGTATGCATTACTTGCTTCTGCATTAAAAACATTGTCAAGAAAACCTTGTGAGACAAAACTTGGATAAGGGAAAAAGAGTGAAGCACGTATTTCCCCCCGATAAAGAGATCACTTAATCTTTTAAATGATACATTCCAATCCATCTTTTTAAAGTATTGGGTTCAACAATACCTATATTCCACAAAAATTGAGCAAAATAGTCCTTTACTGAAATGTACATTATTTTTTTTACTTTTATTTATTTTTCTTTCATTTTAGCTATGCAAGAAGCATCATCTTCATACAATATTGCATCCTCCATCTCAAAGAATATCACACATCTTATGTTTAGAGTTACTTGCTTTATAAGTTGGTAGTAGTTTAACTAGACTTGAATAACTGTCTATCATTGACTACATGATATGACAATATTCCTACGTGAAAATGGATTATTTTTTTAAGATCAAACTTTATATAAATCAAATAAGTTTCTGTACTTTTATGATCAACAATCCCTAAACAATACCGGTTGGAAATAATAAATTCATGTCAATATTTGATTTCATTCAAATTCATATAATAGTGAAATTATGTCTTTCCTACCCCAAAAAATTATTTCAGTTATCAAAATAGCAGAATATAAAAGTGCACTAATTGCACTAATACTTGGTACTTTCTAACCATTTTAGGAGTCAAAATTGATCTTTCTTTACAATAAGTTATCTCAAAACCATTGGGATATTCAATGGATCGAATCTCTTTTAAATCCTTCAAGAATTTTTCTATAGCATTTATCGTCTAGCTTGACATGAAGTCATTCTTTATATGCATTCAAGTTTTTCATAGTATTACCAGATTTAAAGAAACCTTATTGAATATACCATAGGAGAATACATCTCCAAAAAATAATGTCAAAACTTTTGTGAATAACCTTTGTGACTCACGATACTAGTCATACTTTATATGTTACGATTTTATTTTTCGCACACTCACCTATTTGTATCTCACTGGCATTATACCTTAGTCTATGAACTAATTTCAAAACATCACTTTTCAAGTAAAATATAATATACTTGAATTGAGATCTTATCTGTCCATATTATTTGACAGATTTAAATTCAAGATCCTCTTTATCATTTATATGATCACCGCTACATTATACCAAAAATACCATCAATGGTTATTTGATATAAATTTCATTACTGCATAACATATCAAGACGAATTTTTTTTCCATTGTTTTCAAGTTCTTGAACATTTGCCAAGGTTTTATGAAGAGTTATGTCATAGTTCTTTGTTTAAAGCACTTGTCTTATTATTATTCACCATCTTGATCATTGGCTCTTCTTCTTCTTCTCCTTCTTCTTTTGCTTCTCCTCCTTCTTTTTCTTTTTCTCCTTCTTCTTCTTCTTCTTCGGTTAGTCTGATAATGAACTTGAAATATTTTTCAATTCATGAATTATCTCTTAAACTTCTTCTTCTTCTTCTTCTTCTTCTTTTTCTTCTTTTTCTTCTTCTTGTTCTTTTTCTTCTTTTTCTTCTTCTTCTTCTCCTTCTTCTTCTTCTTCTTCTTCTTCTTCTTCTTCTTCTTCTTCTTCTTCTTCTTCTTCTTCTTCTTCTTCTTCTTCTTCTTCTTCTTCTTCTTCTTCTTCTTCTTCTTCTTCTTCTACTTCAAGGAATTTTACATTTGGAAAGGATTTGTCTATCATGATTTAGATGCACCATAGACTCTGTCCTTCAAGGACTTCTCATTGGAGAGTTTATAGTTGAATTGGTCAGTTTGATAATGAACTTGCAATATTTTTCAATTCATGAATTATCTCTTAAACTTCAATTCAACATTTTTTTATGAGGATCTAGATAATTCATTTCAGTTATTAATCATATCTCCCTATACTATTAGGAAATTTAACATTCAACCCAACCTTATTTGGGGATCTATATTTTTATGTGGTGGATATTGCACATTTAAATTTTTAGATAGATTTATTTGGATTTTAACCCTAAACCAACAATATAGGGGAACATTTTTGGCTTGATGTATACAAATGTTTCTAGATTTAATAAACTCATCTCATGCCAAATCTTCTTTTTGAGAGATTTGCTCTTATAACTAGTGGTTTAGCTATAATTGGAGGCACACAATTTTTGCTAATTCAATTAGCATTATCAACTTTTATAATTTAGAACCGCACACTCAATTTAATAATTTGAGCAAACAACCTTGCAAAAATCAAAATTTTCAAGTTGATAGCAAAGAATATGTGATCAACCACAAATGTATCTTATGTCAGAGTAAATGATCCTCATGGAAGGTGAATGTGTCCATATTAACCTTGTTGTTCATTTAAAAAATTTAGAGGTTATAGTCATAACCTTATCCATTATAATAGTTTATCGTGAGAAAAAATAACGTAAGGTAATTCTTGAAAAATCTTTTATTTATTCAATATAAAACCACATGAATTCTTAATTATATTTGCACTATGTTTGAATTGGTATGATTAATGTAATGGCCCTTCAGGTTATTTTTCATAATTTTGATAACCTTCTCTATTAGAGATTTTCCATAGCTACCCCAAGTTATTTATGACTTTCTGAAATTAATAGTTTAGTTACTGGGTAGTTCGATTGGTTTTTAGAGTCAATTTCCTATTTCGAAGTCTTCATAGGTACCAAATGGCCATCGAGAAAAACTTTAGTAAAACAATATCATATACAAATTATGACAGTCTAGCAGCTCCAAAATATTGATTTTAAGCTATCTAAATCTTTGATTTGGGTCCTGATGCACCCGAGCTCATTTCGACCTGTCGGTCGAAAAGTTAAAAAATTTAAAATTTAGGCGTGGGACCTATACTTGGTCTAAACAACCTAGGATGGAAAATACAACTTTGCCATTGCATCTGGAACATTGAATTTAGTGTGGTTTCATAGTTTATTTGCTCAAATCAGAGTCCAAAATGAATCCCGAGGCCTTAGCAGAAACTTGGAAAAATTTCCAAGTTTCAACTAGTTTTCTAGTGCTGCAGAGGATACTGCAATCACACCAATTGGTTTTTCAATCACAATATCTCCTTTTAAGACCTGGGATTGCGATCGCATACCTGAGACTGCGATAGCAGCACCTGGATAACTGGTATGGGTATAAAAAAGTACCTTAGGATATATTTTGGCCATTTTTGACTCAACCTTGAGAGTTAAAAACCCCAAAAGGGTGTGATAACTTCAAAATGAGTCCTTGGGGTGACTTGGGAGCTTGATTAACATCTTTTATCGAGGATAACTTTGGATTTTAGGTAAGATTTCATTTGTTTCTTGGTGAAATTATTGGTTCTTGATCCAAAACTTTAAATAGTTTGAGGGCTTGACTTTAGCCCTAAATTAGCTCGTTATTTCACCTATTTCTTAAGGGTTATGATTCCTTTATCATGTATGAATATTAGGTTGACCTCAGAATTATGATATTCATGAGTGGGACCTACTTGGGGTTATTGGTGTCATTTTTCGATCCAAAGAATAATGGTGCATTATAGGTATTGTTATTCTCGTATTGTTGAGCAAATTATGATTTTGATAGTTTGATGGAATTCTGGGATTATGAAATAAAGATGAGCTTTTGGTGAATTATGTAAGGATTTATGGTTTGGCTTTCAGGTAGGCTTTTGTCTACTTTTCTTCATAAGAAGATGTGTGTTATATATTGCGTGTAAATATGACTGTTATGTTTGATTATGGGTAGAATGAATTAGTATTAAATATTAAAGTTTGGCTATTAGATGAGGGTTTTAACCCGTAAGGTGAAATGCTTTGTACTCTTTTAGAATCCAATTACCTTTTCCCTAGATTGAACTAATTTGTAGAATGGATATGATATAATGCTAATTTTGGGTATTGGTTTTAGAATTGAAAGCATGGTTAGTATATTTAGCCTTATTTGGGCTATTGTGGTGATCTTAAAACCTTAATTTAGGTGTAGTTGACTTAAGTACCTATGTTTCTAGATGAAGTTTCTATCTCAGGATTGGTTACGGCTTACTTGACATCTAGAAGTTAAACTAGATACTTTATCCTTGTTTGGGTTATAAATTACCTAAATAATAAAATTAAGTTTTAAAAATGGGTTCATTCGGAACATCTTATGCCAAGATTTTTGTTAGCCAATGTGGACTTATTGGCAGATATTAGGCATAGTTGAAACAAGTAAGCCATTAGTATAAGGTTACTTTGCAACTTGGTGATCCATGATGTATTTTTTCTTGAATAATGATTAATGGCTTATGGCCATGATATTCATCTTATATATGATAATGGGTCTTTAGAGGTGTTATTTCCTCTTAAAAGTGATAACTGGCCTTTAGAGGTGTTATTTCCTCTTAGACGTGATATTGGGCCTATAGAGATAATATTCCTCTTAGAAGTGATATTGGGACTATAGAGATGATATTATTATTGGACATAATATTGGGCCTATAAAGATGATGTTCTCCTCATAGATGTGATATTTGGAATATAGAAATGATATTTCCTCATAGTTATGATATTAATGACCTTTAGATAAGAAATTCCTTATAGATATGATATTCCTCATGGTTATGAATTAGGCCTTATTTATATGTTATGCCTCCAATATGTGTAATACCCCGATCGTTTCTTAAGCCTAAATCTATCTTTTGAGTGGATATATATGACTTCTAAAGTGATTGATGTTTAAACCATGTTATATTTCTCTAATTTCTACTTTTTGTCATGTAGAGCATTGAATAAGCTTTCCATCTATACCAATTTCATTGAAATCCAACATCGGATGAGAAAGTTATCGCCGTTTTACTCTGCAATATAGGATCGCCCAAGTCTAACGGTCGACCTGGCGGACCATCAGGTCCTTGGTAGACCGTCAAGTGTCTCATTAAGACAAGGGGTCCATCAGGTCAAGAAATAATATCTCATTTCTAGCCCTCGAGTGACGGATGACTTGGTGGTTCATCAGTTTCCCAATGGACAGTCACTTCGACTGTCACGTCGAGGCAGAACATTCCAGTTTTGGCACTCGAGTGACGGACAATCTGGGAGACCGTCAAGAGACTTGATGGACCGTCAGATCGACCATCACAGGCATCGATTAATGAATTTTAGCTTTTTCAAAAGGGCATTTTGGTTATTTCTGCTCCTTGTTGCCTAACATATATATCAAAATAGTAAAGAGAAGATCATTTTCTCCTATTTCTCTCCAATTTCTTTAAGAATTTTCTAGAAATTAGGGTTTCTTCCAAAACCCAAAAATTCAATCTTCTTCCAAGAAATTCAAGGATTTTCTATAGATTTCTCCAAGTTATTCATGATTTAAGTTCCCCAAGTCAAGGGAATCAGGAATCTTGGTCTAAAAGTGTGAGGAAGAAGTTCCAAACAAGTTTCTACATCTCCAAAATTATAATCCAAGGTATGTGGGGTTTGAACAAGAACACTCCTTTCGTTCTTGTACCTAAAGATTTACTTTCTATTATTGATTTACATGATTTTGCAAGTGGGTTTCTACCTAAATTTCTTTATTTATGATTTATCAGATTTGAGTTTAATAAGTTTGATATTTATGATTATTTCACCATCATGTTTCTTAAATTGAGAATTTATTCCATGTGTTGTATATTGTCATTATGTATTGATGATTTCTAAGCGATTTAAGACAAGTGTCATGAGTTATGCCTTTCCATAAGAAATTTGACTATTGAATATATATATCGATATTTGAGATTGAAAGTCAAGAATGAGTCCTATGATGTTTCCTTGAAGCTTTTGATATTTGAAAATGATTCGAAAAGCAAATGTACTTGATGTTGAGAAAGATTGTGTTGAGTTGAGTCGGGTTAGGAATCCACAAGATGTTTATGATTTACAGATGAGATATATATTTATGTTTTGGTCTTTAAAATAGAACCATGAGT